>NW_028277042.1:17907500-17922500 GCF_059951505.1 Python bivittatus | reverse complement strand
AAAGAAAGAAAGAAAGAAAGAAAGAAAGAAAGAAAGAAAGAAAGAGAGGGAGGGAGGGAGAGAGAGAGAGAGAGAGAAAGGAAGGAAAGAAAGAAAGAAAGAAAGAAAGAAAGAAAGAAAGAAAGAAAGAAAGAAAGAAAGAAAGAAAGAAAGAAAGAAAGAAAGAAAGAGAAAGGAAGGAAGGAAGGAAGGAAGGAAGGAAGGAAGGAAGGAAGGAAGGAAGGAAGGAAGGAAGGAAGGAAGGAAGGAAGGAAGGAAGGAAGGAAGGAAGGAAGGAAGGAAGGGGACAGCTTGTCTTATTAAGACTCTATGCATTTCCCATTACCAACTATGGGTTGTAATAAAGCAACAATGAATTAATGAAGGAATACATGCTCCATTTTCTTGCCACTAAAAACGTGGTTGGAAGTGCAAAAGTCAAGCCACAAGCCCTCCATGGCTAGAACTGGAACCACTTCAATTTGCCTCCCCCCACAACATAACAAAAGTAAACCATGTTGGCCAGCCTATGATACCTGAGAATGCTAACAATTCAAGCCTTCAAAGAGTTTAATTAGCCATTGCAAGTTGTTTTCTGGCCATTTTCTTCCAGCATGTTTTTTTTTAAAAAAAACAAAAAACAAAACCTTTTCCCATTTTTTTTCTCCAAGGCCCCCTAATTTTTTATGAGCGTGGTCAACCATGCCTGATAAACATCTCCTTGTATTATAAGAACTTCTAGTGTTTTGTATCCGGAAGTGTCATACTGCTCTTGTACGGTTGCTCAGGACTCGTCCTGTTGAGTGTCGGAATCAGTTGACATGAAGGCTCTGTTATTATTCCCCCAACCTCCCCCCACCCAAACAGAAGACAAGCTGGGTTCCCAGCTCAGTCTGTGGAAGTAGTTTCCTTAAAGTCCTTTTCAAAAGGACACAAGGTGGCTTCCTGCACGTCGTTTTTTGGCACCAAGAAGGGGAACTCCTTTGCTCCGAAGCCTGCCATTAATTAGGCCAATGTACTGGGAGCGGATGGCAACAGAATAAAAACAGTTTATTCGCTCTCCTCGAAGGTGGTAAGGACATCAGCAAGGCGTTGATGGGATGGTAAGGCCTTTAGGGGAAAACGTTCCCTCACCTCTACTTCTGGAACTTCTCATAACCACTGGCTCATAAGTCTTGGGGTCAGCTTTCTGCAAAGAGAAAGACCAGGTTTGGCATGCTAATCTCTGCCAGTATCCAATGACATGGTTTTTCTCCCAGAGAATAGGAGCTAAAATCCAATGCATTGGGGATGAGTCTTGACTGCAATTGGGCAAATGAATCATAAGGTGTCAGGGACAGATTTATTTCCCAGCATTCTCTTTCTATTAATATTTTGCTTAAACTCATTCGGTATACATTGTCTCATCTACATCAGTAGGTTCTCTTTAGTTAATACAGTTGGGTTTTTCCTAGTGATATCTTTTTTTCTGTCTCTTCTCCCCCCTCCACCCCCCGACAAACCTCCTGCAAGTATTTTTGTTGAAGAAAAACAAATGTTATGGTACATGTCACTCCAATCAGAACTGAGAACAGACTTCCTCAAACTTAGTATTACTACCACTTAATCTGAAATTGTTCATTTTAGGTTTACTTTCAGGGGTGTCAAAAAGCACCTCACTTTTTGGGGGGTGGGGGATGAGTTGTTTGGGGCTTAAGCCATTTCAGACTGATGGCATGTGCCAACTGATCATTTGTACCAACTGATCATTTAATATTTGTAGTATAGATCTGCTTTACTGATTTCTAATTTTCTTGGAAATTGATACTTTATATCATTTTCACTTTAAAGATTTTTCTAATGTCCAGGGATTTACTTTTTTTTAAAAAAAAAAATCACATTCTGGCAGCAGCTTTCTAGAAAATGTTGTAATCCATGATCCATTTCATAAGTGATTAGCAATCTTTTCTAGTGTCAGTGAGTAATCTTGCATAAGGGGTGAAGAATCCCTAAGAGACAAAACAGCTTTCATGATTATGGCAAACAGGCATGAGATCTTGTGAAAGAGATCTCACCTGCATTCATTCCTCATTTGGGATCCGTCAACAGGGCAGATGTATACAAGATATAACCAGATCCTGTTTTAATGGGAGATGTTAGTACTAAAGCCAGGGGATTTTTCTTGCAAACCATGTGTTCTGCCACTCAACTGTAGTAGTTGATTCCCAGACTGATAGAAGTTCAGGGGGCGGTTATGTCAACAGCCAGCTTTAAGCTTCTCTGTTAATAGTGAAAAGATCTGCCTTCTTAGCAAATTGCAGGAAGATGGTTAGAAAAAAAATAAATTAAAAAAAAATCCACTCTAATGGACATGAGGAAATATCAGTTCTAAATGGCAAATACTTCAGTTGCTGTCATTCTTATAACCCATCTCTTTCTGCTTCAATAAAACTTGCTAAAGAGAAGTTGGTGAGAATCACGCCGGGAAAGATTCACTCTCAGTTTTAGGCAGCAGTTAACGATCCCATTATGAAAATGTATTTCTTCCTTTGGAAGATGTTGGCCCTTGTGAACATCTTCACACACGACAGTTGTTCCACACTCAGTGCACAAAGCATCCAAACAGAAGTTTAATTTTTTGGGGTGGGGTGGGGTGGGATGGCTGTACTGGACTATGTAATTTGATTGTGATCTCAAGATACTTTACATATCATGATGGGTTGGGCCATTGCAAGCCTAGGAATACTTCATAGCCCCAAAGTACATTATAACCTGCAGCTTTAGGGGACCACCTTGCAGGACTTCAGCACAGTCTTTCTGGCTTTCTACTTCTCAACAAAACAGCTCCTCAGAAGCCTTGCAATGATAAGGCATGAGCTCAGCATTTATGAAGAGAGAAGACCATTGTTGCTGTTGCTGTTTTACTGTGGTCAGCAGAAATCAGCATCAAGACTATTATGTCCTGGCTGACCACTTTTCAGCTATGAGCAGGGAGGGACATTTCTTTCTTTTATTAATATAAAACCACAATGTCATTATGTCACCCATGCATCCAGTGTGTAATTACCCCATTTTAAAGATAAATCCATTGTCTGGGAGGCATCGATCATCTTTGTCACCTTTAGCACTGAAGGTGAGACACTAAATGGACACCTTTTACTAATATTAATTTCTATATAGTCATAAATTGTGAATAGACTATCCATTGTTCGCTTTGACAGAGACAGGCCAATGACAGAGATTAAATTATCTATCTTTGTAGAAGCAGCAGGGCTGCTTTGAAAATGTTCTTAAGGATCTCTGTTTTCTGTATATTGGAAGCCAAAAAAGACTCCATTGTGCGTATCCTTGAAGTCTCTTTCCAAAATTCCGAATGTTTGCAAGAAGTCAGCTAGATCGCTTCTCAAGAAGCAATGAGAAACCCATCCATGATATCAATTTCCAACAATTTGATTAAGAGCTAAGTTTAAATTGAAGTGGAGTGCATGCTTTGGCAATGGGAAGCAATGTTATGAGGGGAGCCACCTCCCCACTTGCCTTAATTCTGCTCTAATTTCTAGATTCTCACAATATGCTGAATCTTGAACCAACCAACAGACTGGGTTCCCAGAAGATGCTAAATCACACACACAGTCACACACACTTTTCGTATCATTGTCATCCTCCTCCTCCTCCTCCCCAACCTTTCCCTATTGCCTTCCCACCCCAGTAAAATAACATAACACCCATAAAGGTAAACTTGAAGAGACCAATGAGAGAAATATAAAAGAAGCATAAAAGCTTCCTTGAGAAGATGGTCATAACCAGAAGCCCCTTTTGCAGGAGAAGAAAACTTTCAAGGAACCGGGAGAGATTTCAGCCTTTGCCAGAGGACACTCATTCTTCCATGATTGTTTGACCGACAGTGTACAAGTACTTCAGAAGGACATTAGTCACAAACTCAGTTGGGCAATCCTTATATATGGAAAGAGGGGGGGGGGGGGAAACAGGAGAAAGAACTCCACTTGAGTGTAGATCTTGTCTTTAGCCCTAATTAGGACCACTATCCATCATGCCAGGAAGTTTCTATTCATTTTGGTGATTGGAGACATGACAAATGGATCTCAGAATAAATGGGATGTCGGCATGAGCCAAAGATGGATGTGTTATGCATGGGGTGAGTGTAATAAGTACAGTTAATGTTGGCATTCAGCCAACACCATTGCCTCGTGCTTTGTCGGTCACCCCGAGTCTCTGACCGAGGCCAGAACACCCATAAATGATTCCTCGCCTCTCCCATTTATTAGAAAATGAACACCTTGTCGGGGCTTACGCTTTGTTTTCTGATCTGTCACTTTGCGGTGGGATGGCAACTAATTGAGTATTAGCTTAATTGTTCCTCGTAAAATACTGATCATATCTCTGTCTGCGTGTCCGCTTTTAGATTCTTGCTTTTAATTCCACTTCCTCGCAAAGGTTTCCGCTCCCTGCGTCAAGATTGATTATCTCCATTCAGCAGAAAGGCCAAAATGGCAAGTTCATTGAAGATTAATTTAAGGGGGAAAAAATGGTTTGCAGCAGCAACGTGGGTGTGTGTTTTAATCCTCCTCTCTTAAATTGAATTTAGTTTTAATTTTAAAGTGTTAGAGGATGGGCAATGTCAAAGGTTCCTTTTGGATAATTTAGAATGTACCAACCACTCAGCGTCAGCTTGGATGTGTGGTTCTTGGTGGGCAGATGATAACTGTTCAGGGAAGAAAGGTTAGGTATTTGCAAATTAATCATTCTATTATCATTATCAATATAGAGTTAGCATAGGATGGTAACCAGTAATTTTGACACCCGGGGCAGACCTAGTTGTTTACTGCGTGCACACCGTTGGCTCTGGCAACGGATCAGCATGGAAGGAATATCCCATCTTTGAAGGTGCTACAGGTGAAAATTGCTTGCTGTAATGATCAATTACTTCTGCTCCTTGCGGTTCTACAAGGCACCACATCAGAAACATGCATGACAACGCCCAAACCGGCTCCTATTGTGTGGACATGTTGGGTTCAATGCTTACCCTCTTCAAAATCCATTATCCACCACAATATTTTGGACAACTTCTGGATCTGCACTTCTCTTTCTTTTAATGTTTCCTTCCTTCTCCAATGGGAGATTCTATGATAAAATTAAGGGAGCATGACTAGAAAATGAAAGAATAGCAGACTTAATGGCAAGTTTGTTTGTTTTTAACGCTTACTTAAGTTGACCCTGCAAGCATTCTCCATTGAAGACTTCACTTCATTAGACTTATGCATAATTTCTGGCTTGGTTACTTCAGCCGAGGATTAATAAAAAGCAAAACCCCCAGTGCTTTTCTTGTTTCACTGTTACAGGAGAGAATTCGTGGTCAATGAAATGGAATATGCCTTCTGTCTATATGTTATTGCTAGGTAAGAAAAGACAATAAATAGCAAACAACATTAGGAATACTAAGTGATAATTCAATATTTATGGGACTAATGTATATTCCGTAATTACTTTGCAGGAGAAACTAAATATAAGTTGAATAAAGTATATTTCCATTACTATGAAGTAGATTTGGGAACTCTGAAACAAAGATGGGTTGTTCTGAACGAATGTCTTGTAAACAAATTAACACAGTGTCACTTTCTGCAGAAATCTCTGTCTCTCTTTTTTATGTCAGAAGGATTAAACTTGTTAAATCCAGCAAGAATACACTATGATCATTTTTTTAAAAAAAAAAAAGCAAAGCCACAATAATCAGACATTTACAACTAATAAATTACTGCTGTAATTCCTTTGCAATAAGGCTTTGAAATATAATCTGTCATTTCAGATTTACAGAACATGACTCTTCATAATTATAATTCTCAGACACACATTACTGGTTATAATTAAATTCAGTTTCAAAAAAATTCTGATGTATTTCTGTGGATTATCTGTTCATATTATGTTCTAATGGTGAAATTAATGTATAATCTGTTGAATAAATTTGGTTAGTCCTTGAACGTACCTTCACAAGCTGCTGTTGATCAAAAGCTGGGAAGTTAGATAAGAACAAAAATGTATACAGTTTATCATATGAGGACTTACAAAACCAGACTGAACTCAATTACAGGCAGAAATGATGAACTTTTTTGAATAAAGGTAGGCTCTGAAAAGCTTTCACACCTATTGAAAGAGTATCAAAAACGTTAAATTATAGCCAATGCAACAAAGATCTTTGAAAATGGACTCGCTAAGAATGTAACAAGGGATTAAATTGCAGACTCTTTCAAGCAAAAAATTATTCCTTGAAGTCCTGGAAACAAGTGTATTTACTTGTATGAACTTGCTCTGTAATCAGCTTTTTAAAAAGCAATTCTTAATTTCAAGTTTTGCATAGGAACTGTACAACTGAGCCAATTTGTTATGGAAGAGAGAAAGAAAGAAAGAAAGAAAGAAAGAAAGAAAGAAAGAAAGAAAGAAAGAAAGAAAGAAAGAAAGAAAGAAAGAAAGAAAGAAAGAAAGAAAGAAAATTCCTTTGAAAAATCAACATGTTATTAGTCAATAACCTGTTAAGAGATCTATCAGAATTTCTGTTATTTATCCAACTGACTTTGCATATTTAAATAGAATTAAAACAGGGGGATATGACTATAGCTCACCTATCTTCTAGATATTTGGGAAAATAATGTCAATTCTTCCTTCCCTGCCCCAGGTAGGCTGAATATTGATGACCACATGAGAATGAGAGAGAGAGAGAGAGAGAGAAGATATATGGGTGAATTACATATACAGTGTATATGTACGGGTGAAGTTACTCAGAACTAATATTTTTCACAAATTCATCCCCTAATGGCTGGAAAAAATCACCACCACTGGTCCGAAGACCCTTTGGAGTTGGAGGACCAATATGGGCTTACAGAAAAATTAACCCAAACACCCTCCAAATCCTGTCCTGAAGATCATAATTCAGCTGAATGCATTCTATTTAACAGGTTTGTTTAGAATAAAAGTGGTTGGGAATAGCGGTATCCATAGTGGGGAGGGGGAAGTGGGTTCAAGAAGTTCCAGCTCTGTGATTGAAGCTCTGTGCTTTTGTATTTGTGTGTAACTTCTGGAAGCTGTCAAAAGATAGCAAAGAGTCAGGAGTATGGAAAACCTAATGAATAGAATAAAAATATTTCCATTAACTTCCAACTTGTCCAATGAAAAATGAGCCTGCAGACAGGTAAACTATCCATATAGTATATGAAGTCAAGTTGAAATGCTATTAACAGAATGGCTAGAAACACAGGAGTTCTTTTTTTCAAAAATGTGTCAGATTTGTCCCCCTCTTGGAAGAGTTTGGATTAAGTAGCTAAACACCAACAAAAAGAATGGATTGTCCTAAATTAACCCTCATGGGAGTCATTCCTGTTTTCCAGCACTTCTCTCTTATGAGGTCCACACATACCAGAAGTGCTTATAAAACTTTATATGCTGGCTGAGAGCTTTTCAAAATGTAAAAATTAAGAGCAGGCCGAGGTCTCAGAGGAAGTGCTAGATTACAGGTGGTAATTTATGGGGCTAAAGATGATGCTGTTAGGGACAAATTTGTTAAAAGCAAACGGTTATGCCTTTTTAAATAGATGTGTACATGAACTACATTTCTCTACTTTGGAAATATGGCTATTGACCCTTCTTCCGAGGACTACCATAAGTGGCCTGCAAAAATCTATACAGCTTCTAGATGTCAGCAAAGGGAGTTTACTGTGTCTTGATGCTGCCATCTAGTGGTCTTTTGTTTGCTGGTCATTGACGGAATGAAGACATGTTCTGATGGTCATTTTAGTTGGTTACATTTAGAGGCCATCTGTCTCCAAATAACTCTGAGTGGCTTACAGTTTAAAAATGGGGGAGGGGGGAACTCATAAAACAAGAAAAAAGAACCATGCACATCCAATAAAGGAAAATACCCCAAAAAATAACCAGAAGGTCTCAGCAGCCACTCTACTCAAAGGCATCAGGGTGATGGATGGAAAAGCTATTTCTTATTTCAGAGGGTAGGCATTAGGTAGAGTTTGGCTGACCAGATATGGCAGCCCAGTCCTTCCCCACCCCCTGGTTTTCTCCTTTTAAACTCTAGGGAGCCCTTTAGGGAAGGAAGGACCAACTCAGTCTTCTCCTACCTGATGGAGGGTTGGAAGGAGAAGTTCTGCAAGCTCCCAAGAGCTTCTCAAAGTGGGCAGGAGCAACATTTGGCTTGCTTGGGATATGGTGACTGGACAAAATGGTTCTCTGAAGTTTTGCAGAGGCTTAATCCAAACATCTCAGCTCTTCAAAACCCCAGTTTCCCCAGTCAGAAAGCCCTTTATTTATTTAATTTATTTATTAATCAAATTTATATGGCCTCACAAAAAGGGACTCTGGGCAGCGTACAACAAGCCAATAAAACAATAAATATATAAAACAAACATTGTGTGTGTGTGTGTGTGTGTGTATATATACACACACACACACACACTCATACACACACACACACATAAAAAAGCATTCAAAACTATAAAAGCAGAACTAAAACAGGAAAAAAAAAATAGATGGAGGGATGTTAATAATACCAGAGCCACCTCACACCTGTCCCCTTTCCCCACCTTCTTCTGGAATTCAGTCCTTGACACCTTCTCAAAACCCAGAACTTCAGTCCTTTGGGCTGAAGAGAAGTTGAAACGGCCTAGCCTACAATTTCCATTATTATGACACGTGGCTGAGCCTGGTGAAACATATAGTCCAAACAAAGTGTCTGCAAAATAACTGTGCCCAGGATGGTTGATCCTCATACCACACTTACGTGTGAAAGCATGAAGGGGTTGGTTTTCCTTTTCCTTTGCATCTCTTTTATTGTACCTGCTCTTCTTCTATTGCATGCTAACATTTGGTGGCAGCTATTTCCCTCTAGAGGGAGCACCAAGTCTCTTAATCAAGGTGGCCTGCAGGAGAGGAATTACCCTATGTATGTGTGATCTGCTCTTTATGACACGTGCACACACACACACTCTTTGGATCACACATAGGCCTGATCCAAAGTCCATCTAAAATCAGTGAGAGCAACATACATAGCTAGTTAACAGCCTTGAAATTAAACTATATGCATAAAAGGACTCACTGAATCATGTTTACTTTCTTAAAAGAGGAGTGCACAGCTATGTTAGGAATGAAATTCCTCGGTAATTGTCAAAGAAAACACAGTATATGAAACATGTTTCTCTCTTTCTCTCTCTCTCATCACCCTGATCTCCAGGCCATAACCCCCAAATTAGTTCTGTTGCCTTCTCAGCAAAATGATGATGTAAGTTTGCCAGGTGTCAGCCTTACCAGGTAGACCAGACAGGAAACACGACCAGATTAGCTAATTCTACTTTATTTTAAGGTTACATTAATAGAATCTTGCAGGTCTGAAAGTATAATTCTCCCACTGTCTTCTTTACCCCCAAGAAACTAGGGAGGGTCTTTTCTGAGCCTCTTGCCCACCCATTATGCAGCTATGGGCTATGCCGTCTCTTATCTAATCATTCCCTGGGCAGCGTCTCTTGGCCCAGTCTCAGAGCTTGGATTGTGGTGCCACACTTGCAGATGTTTACACTTCTACTCCACAGTTGTTGCCTAGTGCAGAATACTTTCTCTGTGCTAATACATCTCACAGCTCCTCTTATAAGATAAATCAACATTTTGTTTCCCATCCTGGGGGACTAAAAATCTTCTCAAAAGTGGAATATCAGGACATCCGTTCTTTCTTGCTGGTTCTGAAAATGGAATTGCCATATTGTTTTTAGGAGTAAGTGCATGTGGGGATGACCTTGGGAGGCAGGAGGAGGAAGAGCCTCAGACTAGGCAACCATCATGAAAAAGTGTAATGATCTGTGAGAATGTCCTTGAGAGACAGAAGGAGGAGGAAAAGGAGCAGCAGTCTAGGCAATGGTCAGATAAGAGGCGGCTTAGCGCACAGATCCAAAAGGAGTATGGGAAGCGTTTCAGAAGGGGCCCTCCCTAGTTTTCTGGAAAGTAAAAGGAAAGGAGTGGAGAAATGCCTTGAGACTTGCCAAATTCTGTTATTGTAACCTTACAATAAAGGTAGTGTTAGAACTCATCAGTGCTTCTTGCCTGGACTACCTCAAAAGGCTGGCATCAATCTTGCAAGTCTCAAAGCATTTCTCCCCTTTTTTCCTTTTACTTTCCAGAAAACTAGGGAGGGCCCCTTCTGAAACGCTTCCCACACCCTTATTGCTTCTGTGGGATGAGACACCTTTAGCACAATGGTTCTCTAGGCTGCGGCTCTTCCCCCTGCCTCCCAAGGTCATTCCCACGTACCATTACTGTAAGACTTTAGAAAAATTACTGATGTCTTGTAGTTGGACAGCTGTTGAAGGGCTGGTTGTTGGGCTATGGTGGGAGACGAAAAGATGTGGTGGTGCTCCATTTTTATTATACCAGTACATCTTTGACATACCTCCATAGTTATATCACCATCCAATGCAATAAGGATAGTTTGATGGGCTTTTCCTTTCTTTTAAATGTCCCCAAAGTTGGGAATGGAATTAATGAGTTAAGAAAGAGCTGTCTGAAAGAGTTCTTTTTTTTTTTTTTTTAAATGAAGTCCCTGGTGAACTTCTGCCTACCCCCTCCCCCTTTCTTATTACTGACATTTTAATTAAGACTGGAATATTCCTCAGGGACCGTTGCACTTAAATAGAAATCATTTTAATATGCGGCACTGGCAGAGCGTAATAGAGACACACCGACCCATATTCCCATATGTTTTATGGTACTTAGTGATTCTTTTGTACAATGTATTATGATGTTAAGACATTTTATGAGTTTCTATTGGCCAAGCTGAGCCATATCAAATTATAATTTTGCTCAGTGGATTTCTGCGTAAGGAGATTATATAAGGCATATTCCATATTTATTTTGCACTTCTGAACACGCCGACTCAAGTTTTCTCAGTTGCTCTGAAGCGCTCTCCTCTTAAAAGGAATGGGTCAAGCAGGAAAGGAGGACCAAATTTGACTCTGAAATTGGCTTTCTGAGATTTTACATAAAAACACACAATGATAACTCTGATTTAGACATAGACAAAGGGTTCTCTTTATTTCAGTGAACTTTGATGCATTTTACTGCCTCAAGATGTGACTGTGTCTGTCCTTTGGCCAATGAAATTCATGGATATTAAGTTTGGAGCTCTTCCTGACATGGAGAAGACGACCCTTTGAAGATTTTTCTTTCAGCAAAACAACTGTTAGGCCTGCCACTAAGTGCCACTGAGTATCTTCTTTTTTTCTGCAACTCTCAAGGATGGTAGCCCCCAGATTAATGCTGACAACCTATGGCCTTCCTAAATTGTCTATTCTGTTTCTGGAATGAGAGGTCGAGTGGCTGATTTCTATCTCCAGGAGGAAAAGAAAGTCTCCACATAAGCTCTCAAAAGAAGGAATCCTTGCTGTGAGCTTTCCTCGGGATTGAATGGAAGGGTAGGAAGCCAGGGTGTCTGCAGAAGCTCTGGAGGAAGATTCATCAGCGAAAAACAAGGCACAGCCCTCACCACCTTTTCCCCTAATAATTCCAAGAACATCTCATGTTGTTGTTGTTGTTTAGTCGTTAAGTCGTGTCCGACTCTTCGTGACCCCATGAACCACATTGCGCCAGGCCTTCCTGTCCTTCACTGCCTCCCTGAGTTTGGTCAGTTTCATGCTCATTGCTTCAGTGATGCTATCTAACCATCTCATCCTCTGCCGTCCTCTTCTCCTTTTGCCTTCAATCTTTCCCAGCATCAGGGTCTTCTCCAAAGAGATCTCTCTTCGCATTAGGTGGCCAAAATATCTGAGCTTGAGCTTCATTATCGATCCTTCCAATGAGCAATCAGGGTTGATTTCCTTTAAGATTGACTGGTTTGACCTCCTAGCAGTCCAGGGAACTCTTAAGAGTCTTCTCCAGCACCACAGTTCAAAGGCATCAATTCTTCGGCGCTCGGCCTTTTTATGGTCCAGCTCTCACAGCCATACATTACTACTGGAAAAACCATAGCTTTGACTATGCGGATCTTTGTCGGCAAGGTGACGTCTCTGCTTTTTAATATGCTATCTAGGCTTGCCATAGCTTTCCTCCCAAGGAGCAAGCGTCTTTTAATTTCATGGCTGCAGTCTCCGTCTGCGGTGATCTTGGAGCCCAAATAAATGAAGTCTGTTACTGCTTCCATTTCTACCCCTTCTATTTGCCAGGAATTGATGGGTCCAGATGCCATGATCTTCGTTTTTTTAATGTTGAGTTTCAAGCCAGCTTTTGCACTCTCCTCTTTCACCCTCATCAAGAGGCTCTTTAGTTCCTCTTCACTTTCTGCCATTAGGGTGGTATCGTCCGCATATCTGAGGTTGTTGATGATTCTCCCTGCAGTCTTAATTCCGGCTTGTGATTCTTCCAGCCTGGCATTTCTCATGATGTACTCTGCATATAGGTTAAATAAGCAGGGTGACAGTATACAGCCTTGTCGTACACCTTTCCCTATTTTGAACCAATCGGTTGTTCCATGACCGGTTCTCACTGTTGCTTCTTGTCCTGCATACAGATTTCTCAGGAGACAGGTAAGATGGTCTGGTGCCCCCATCTCTTTAAGAATTTGCCACAGTTTGTTGTGATCCACACAATCAAAGGCTTTTGCATAGTCAATGAAGCAGAAGTAGATATTTTTCTGGAACTCTCGTGCTTTCTCCATGATCCAGCGAATGTTGGCGATTTGATCTCTAGTTCCTCTGCCTCTTCGAAACCCAGCTTGTACATCCGGTAGTTCTCGGTTCATGTATTGCTGAAGCCTAGCTTGTAGGATTTTGAGCATAACCTTGCTAGCATGTGAAATGAGTGCAATTGTGCGATAGTTTGAGCATTCTTTGGCGTTGCCCTTCTTTGGAATTGGAACGTAAACTGACCTTTTCCAATCCCGTGGCCACTGTTGCGTTTTCCAAACTTGCTGGCATATTGAGTGCAGCACTTTAACACCATCATCTTTTAGTATTTTAAATAACTCAGCTGGAATCCTGTCATCTCCACTAGCTTTGTTGTTAGCAATGCTTCCTAAGGCCCACTTGACTTCACTCTCTAGGATGTCTGGCTCAAGGTCAGTGATCACACCAGCGTGGACATCAGGGACATTAAGATCTTTCTTGTATAGTTCTTCTGTGTATTCTTGCCACCTCTTCTTAATCTCTTCTGCTTCTGTTAGGTCCCTGCCTTTGATGTCCTATAACAAGCCCATCTTAGCACTAAACGTCCCTTCCTTCCTCCCTCCTTCCTTCCTTCCTTCCTTCCTTCCTTCCTTCCTTCATTTAAGAAGGCCTTCTTATCTCTCCTTGCTATTCTCTGGAAATCTGCATTCAGTTGCTTATATCTTTCCCTTTCACCCTTGCTTTTCGCATTCCTTCTTTCCACAGCTATTTGTAAAGCCTCATCAGACAGCCATTTTGCTTTCTTGCATTTCTTTTTCTTTGGGATGGTTTTAGTTGCTGCCTCCTGTACAATGTTACGGACCTCCGTCCATAGTTCTTCAGGCACTCTGTCTACCAAATCTAATCCTCTAAATCTATTCATCACCTTCACTGTGTACTCACAAGGAATATGATCTAAGTCATACCTAAGTGGTCTAGTGGTTTTCCCTACATTCTTCAATTTAAGCCTAAATTTTGCAGTAAGAAGCTCATGATCTGAGCCACAGTCAGCTCCTGGTCTTGTTTTTGCTGTCTGTATAGAGCTTCTCCATCTTTGGCTGCAAAGTATATAATCAATCTGGTTTCGGTATTGACCATCTGGTGATGTCCATGTGTAGAGTCGTCTCTTGTGTTGTTGGAAAAGAGTGTTTGCTATGACTAGCTTGTTCTCTTGACAGAACTCTATTAGCCTTTGCCCTGCTTCATTTTGTGCTCCAAGGCCAAACTTGCCTGTTATTCCGATTACTCCTTGACTTCCTACTTTAGCATTCCAATCCCCTATGATGAAAAGGACATCTTTTTTTGGTGCTAGTTCTAGAAGGTGTTGTAGGTCTTCATAGAAGCGGTCAACTTCAGCTTCTTCAGCATCAGTGGTTGGGGCATAGACTTGGATGACTGTGATATTGAATGGTTTGCCTTGGATACGCACTGAGATCATTCTGTCGTTTTTGAGGTTGTACCCCATTACTGCCTTTCCCACTCTCTTATTCACTATGAGTGCAACTCCATTTCTTCTAAGGGTTTCTTGCCCACAGTAGTAGATAAGAACATCTCATACCAACCGTTATTTTCTTTAAAAAAAAAAAAAAAGACATTATTCCCTCTACCCAAAATGCACTGGGCCGGCCGGCCGGCCTGCCTGCCTGCCTGCCTGCCTGCCTGCCTGCCTGCCTGCCTGCCTTCCTTCCTTCCTTCCTTCCTTCCTTCCTTCCTTCCTTCCTTCCTTCCTTCCTTCCTCCTCCCCCCTCCCTCCCTCCCTCCCTTCCTTCCTTCCTTCCTTCCTTCCTTCCTTCCTTCCTTCCTTCCTTCCTTCCGTCCTTCCTTCCTTCCTTCCTCCCTCCCTCCCTCCCTCCCTCCCTCCTTCCTTCCTTCCTTCCTTCCTTCCTTCCTTCCTTCCTTCCTTCCTTCCTTCCTTCCTCCTCCCTCCCTCCCTCCCTCCCTCCCTCCCTTCCTTCCTTCCTTCCTTCCTTCCTTCCTTCCTTCCTCCCTCCCTCCCTCCCTCCCTCCTTCCTTCCTTCCTTCCTTCCTTCCTTCCTTCCTTCCTTCCTTCCTTCCTTCCTTCCTTCTCTCCCTCTGTCCACCTTTCTCCCTCCCTTGAAAGCAAACTGATCACATATATTCCCATTTCAATTTTTGTTACTATTTAGTCTCAGAGAGTTAAACACCTATAAAGTTTATTCCAAGATCACTGCAAGCATAAAGACATATTAAAATTCAGCTTTTACAGGATGTTCCACTTTTCCGAATTCCAGATAATAGAATTCACTTGTGGGAATGGTGGGGGAAACCCATTGCTTTATTTTATTTTATTGCCTTGCCGTCTAAATCCAAACCACATCCA